>NC_133773.1:45585825-45608763 GCF_003597395.2 Chelonoidis abingdonii
ATCACACACACGCACACACACACACACACTCACTAGGACAAGTTGGCTTTTAATCGGCCTTTCTACTTTTCCAGACGTTGGAAATATTAGGGAATGTTTGTTGTTAAGAGTTTAATTGTGGATGAGTAAAAATTTTATCTTCAGTTCATGATGAAAATGTTTAAAATGAAATTAGAAAGGATGCGAAAACCCACGGAGACCTCTTTAGAAAGAAAGAACCTACACAAAAGTAAAAAAAGTCAAGGAAGTGAGTGATAGAAAGCAGGGTTATGCTATATACTGTACATGAGGAGAAAGAAGGTGTTTTATGTTGATTTAAAGCTTTATCAAATGTTAGAGCTGAAGTGTTTGAGCCCTGATCCTCAATAACTGCACATGGGTCCCAATCTTTAAGTATGGCCAAGCTCAGCATGGGACAAAGGTTGGTATGGAGGTGCAAATGTGGTGGGTAGAGGTTATCATAGCCACAGGCACTGACTTCTGTTTTTGCTAGTGGGTGCTTTCTGGTTTCACTGTGTGCCATGTATGTGTTCCTGCCACTACTGGAGGCTCATTGGTGCTGAGCACCCCCGGTTTTTTCCATGGGTACTTGAGTCCCAGAGCACACAGAGTTTGTGCCTATGACCATAGCACTCCTCCAATCAGGGGCTAGCACTAAAGCTGGTAAAAAAAAATGGTTTCTTTCCAAATTTGAATAAAAAGGTTTAGAAATTCTGTGAAATGGAATTTCAGAAATTCCAATTTCAGAATTGAGTTTATTTTTATATTCTATTTGTCACACCATAGCTGAATTTTTATTTTAGATTTTAGAGTATTTAACAGCAGCTGCTACTTAGCACCAATTGGAACAGTTTATCTTGTTTTCTAAATCAAAGTGTCTTTGGAGTATATTGATCTAAAAAAGAAGGTAACTGTTTCACTTAGTGCTAAGAAGCAGCTGGCCCTTTATTTTAAAAATAAAATCCAATAAAAAAGTGTTATATACTATGTGATATTACTACTGGTATGTGGTGAAATAGTGTAGAAGCATAAAAATTACAAAATTTTAAATGAAATTTCAAGTCTTCTAAAATGATTTTCAAGGGGAGGGAAGGAGGTCAAGAAAGATGCACGCACACACACACACACACACACACACACACACACACACACACAGCTCTAGCTAACCACGGGATTTGTTCAATCCCCAGTACAACTTTTAGTAAGGGCTGCCTGAAACAGCCTTCGTGGGCTCTTAAGTGACAGTCAGATGTTGCTAAAGCTCACCACCACACTTCTAACCATGACCAGATTGTAAAAGATGTGGATGTGGCATAGATTCAGTACAACCAAGTGAAACTTCAGCTGCTATTTAAGCCAGCATTATATAGCCCCTCTACATGACCAGAACAGAGGATGTGTCCCATTATGGTCAGACTAGTCTTAACCATTTGGTTATAGAACAGAAAATATTTAAGATAAGGAAGTTATTGGCTTATTCTGAAAATTTCTTCTTAGTCAAAATCAGTTTCCCCAAAAGCACAGACATCTTGTGCTGCCCTTCTGGAGCCTTCTCTATACTTCAGTTGGAATATTGGTTCTATGCCAGCTGGGGACCTCCCTCTTTGTCCTTCCCTGAAAAGTTGCAGATCCAGTTTATTTAACATCTGGAATAACTATTTGCAGCTCCCAGGTACTCGTCGCCTTTGTACTGTCTCAATTTCTTGGATCTTTTTTTACAATAAGGTGCATAGAACTGTACACATGATAATCCAAATATGGCTTCACTTTCTCCTATAATGTTGCTGTAATTTCCTTTGACACATTTACGTATTACAAATTTGTTTTCTTTCTTACCACTACCAAGCCCTGTGTGAGAAGTTTCAAAACTACATCCATCATCTTCCACCCCACTAATTATACTTATGAGCACCATTTAATAGACAATTTTGGCCATCAGTACCTTGCAATGAATTGCTTAAGCCAGCTGTCTGTGCTTCAGCTCCTACTTTGTCTGTCTGAATTCTTACAGTTCCTTAAGGCCGGTCCTGAAAAGATTTAAGCACATGAGTAATTTTACCTGCATGCATAGTCCCATGATTACATCAATGAGAGTATTCTAGTGAGAGAAGTGTCTCATGTGCTTAAGTAGTCACACAATCAGGCCATTATATTGTAAGCTATTTAGGGTAGCATCACATGTACCTCTAAGTTTGTATAGTGCATAGTACAATTAAACCCCAGGCCTAGTCCAGTCTTTCTACTTATAATCTGCCTTATAGAATCACCTGATACCCAGTATTTTATCATCTGCAAATTTAAGTACTGTCCTGCGTATTATAAACCATTGAGGTATAAGCACTCAAGATGAAACTCTCCATAGAAAAAAGCTGCATAGCTGGATCCAGATAGTCATTACTTCTTTTCAAATGACTTCTGTGCATTTTATTAATAAACAAATAAGATTAGAATATACATTGACTTTGCGTCACCTATTACTCCTCCAATGGGAAACGGACATAAGGCCCTGAAATCTACTACCACTTGGCAAAGAGACAATAGGACCTTACTTCAATTTCCTACATTTTCTTATCCACTATATATATGGAAAGAACCACTTTCCATAGCAAACATGCTGAAAGTAGGAACATAAATAGCAACAGAAGTTTTACCAAACCCACACATTTAAAGATCATGAATAAGACTTTAAGCATTATGAGATTTTAAAAATAAAATTTGGGATTCTTTTCATTTGCCTCCTGTTTTTTGGCCCTAAACATTATACGTGGACCCCATTTTTCAGGTCTCCTCTGCAACGATAAGGTAAAAACTTACTTTCCTATTTAAATGAAAGATGAGATTCTCCTGACTCCAGGAGTTGGCATTTTAAGAATAATGCAACACTATGAAATATTACCAAATATTAGCAACACTATGCTGGGGCATATTTAAGATGTTCCTCTCACAGGATCCACTAATAACGTCTTCCTACCCACTATGGCGATTAGCTCTTTCTAGGTCAGGGGCCCCCTTCTGCTGCTTGCTGCACATCCTACTGCCACTCTCTCTCTAAGTCAGCAACCACAGATGTTCCTTGTTCCTGATTTGACCCTCAGGTCAAGTCACTATGACAGCCCAGAACAGGGACATATGCAAAGTCTTTTCTCCCTTGCAGACTCAAGCAGTCTTCCCATTCCCTTCTTCATGGTACTATTCCCTCAGTGGCTGGCCAGGATAACTGAGGCCTTCCCTCTAACCAGGTTTCAGCTCAGAACCCTCTAATCAGCAAGCAAGGTCTGTTCTCTCCTGAAGTTTACTGCCTTTATCTGAGCCCTTTCCTCACCATCTGGCACTTACCCCCCAGGATTGCCAGCCAGGAGCAGCAGTAGCACCCTAAAAGTGGGGGCCCCACAGGTGCCCACACCATGGCCCCACCTCCATTGCTCATTCTTAAAGATAGTAAAAAGTGAGAGCATAGCCCCTCCCACTTTTAAAGGGGCAGCATGGCCCCATATTCCCCACTGTTTTATCCTCCTGTTGCCAGCCTTACAACTTCTTCCTCCTAGGGGAGGACTGTAAGTTACTTACCTCTACAGCCCTAAAGACAACCTCCCTTTTCCAGAGAGTGACTGTAGACCACTTCCCTATAGCCCTCTCTGCTATCAGCTTCCTGCCTTTATGAACCCAACCCAGCCAGTTCCTCCCCAACTGAGATCCTTCCTTATTCAGGAGATTACTTAAACCACTTGATTCCCCATAGCTGTGGCCTGTCTAGTTAACTGGCCCCCTTTTTAGCCTATTAACTCCTTAAGGGTAAGTGTGGGGTGAATCACAGCTGCCATCTCACCACCTTTTAGGCTGAACTATTCAGGGCTAGATTGTAATTTTACAATTTGTCCAGAGTAAGGGGCTCTACATAGTTACACAGCCCATGGAACAAACTAGAGAGTGAGTCATGATTTAGAGCATGTCCTTTAGCTTATAGAGGGGACTATTGGATTAGCAGCCTCTGCTCTGTACCACCAATATGAAGTGGAGTGAAATATGAATTTATGTCACTATCTACCCTTCAGTACTTAAAGCACTTAAGTGGGGAAGTTAGCAAGTAATTAACATATAGGATCACCAGTTCTCACAAGAGCAGGACTTATTCTCTAATGTATTGGGTTCCCATAGCTCCCTTTTGTTGTTAGATATCCCTGAAGATGTGTGGGGATGGGTGATTTTATTCAACATATATCAGAGCTGAGCACAGTTCCTTTTATGGATAGTGTTCACAGATTGATTGTTAACAACCACCCACACTCCTCCTACAGACAGATATCTCCTTTACAATACTCAGGAGATTCATACCCGCTCAGAATATAGGAGCTACTTCTTTTGCCTATTGTATAGCCAATACAACCTTTTCATATCTACACATCTGGTACTCCAGGATTTGGCAAATACTTAAAGGAACTAATTTTGAATAATTAAAGTCAATGGGAGTTTTACCATTGACATCAATAGAAGCAGTAGCAAGACATTCAGTGAGCATTCTGCCCTCCGTATTAGAGTAAATTGTGTATGCTAAATGATTCTATTAAACACAAAAAATTATTGATTCTTGATTACACATCTAAAATTAGAGTTTCGTCACAACCACCTCCAAAACATTCTATCCAAGATATCAAATTTTATTAACAATGAAAAGTGATTTCACTGAATGATCAAAGATGACATAGTCACTGTGTGGCTTTCCACACAGCTGTTAAAATTATTTAAAAGCAGAAACACTTCCTCTGCTTGGAAAAAAAACCCCATGCATTGCTGAGACCTGTTTTCATGTAGATTTTCAAATATGCCCCTTAAGAAAAAGGGGCAAGATTAGCTTTTTACAAGATGTTTTTCCATAGAGCTACTAGAACAATTTTTTAAATTAACAAAGCACGCAAAATTTCTGAAAGGGAGTTCCTTCATAACTGCCTTTAGTTATGCCTGCTTCGAAAAAATCAGAGCATAAGGAAGCTTTCAAAAGCTTGTTCTTTGGCATGCAGGGTAGAGTGTACAGCTGAGTAATTAATTCAAAATGATTTGTGTTTAACCTCTTATTTGTGCTCATGATAATATCTTTGAGCATATCAAATGCATTTGCTATTTGAATTTAGTTGAGAAATATTTTGAAACGTTTTTTCTGGGTCTTAGTGTGAATTTCAATACTCACACTTTGAGCTGTGTTGTAATTATTATATTAATCTCGCAGAAGCACTCTAACTTGAGGTCAGATTGTGGATCATCCTGTGTTTTTTCATTGGGGAACAAGATGGTAGAATGAGCCACTTCTTCAATGAGGGCTACATATATCAAAGGTAGATGAACAAGAGGGTGAGATGAGGAGCACCCTCTATAGGCTATGTCCCATGTGAAGGATTTAACTCTTCTCTATAATAAATAATAATAATAATTAATAATAATATTTAATAATAATAATCATCATCTAGCACTGCCTTGTGGCCAGGTGTGACACAGCAGCACTCTTCCCATCAAGTACCTCCTGCTGATGGTTGCTCCACGCCTGCAGTGGTCTGCGTCTTTCTGTAACTTGGACTACCAGCCAGGTCACTTTAAAAATCTCTCCCCTATCAGAATAGTCAACATACAATTTATTTGCATTAATTGCTCTTGTTTTTGAGTTCACAGGTAACAGAAGGAAATGGCTCCTTCACAGGGTGCATCAGCATATGGCTCTCCCATTCCCCAGGGCAGCTGAGGAGTTCTGCTCTTCAGTCTGCCCCATCTTAAGGAGCTGAATGCTGACTGTCTGGTCTGCTCTCCTCTCCGGTCTGCCATCATTTGAGCTGGGGCTCTCCCACTTAAGCTTCTACCTCCAACTCTGGTACTTCAGGATTTGGCCCCTGACATTTTTCACAACCACCCGAGCTCACATTAGCTTATTAATCCCATGTTGTCTAGTGTGGAGTTTGGATACCCCCATCACATCTCAATAATATAAGTAGGCAGAAAAGAACAGAGCTTCTCACTATCCTAACCAGTGCTCACCAGGGAAACCAGGAGGCAGGATGTGACTCTGAGTGATTGTGATACTATTCATAGCAGAAGTCTAATTTAAAACATTATTTTTCATCAAAAAAATGAAGTTAATAGCAAGAAAATATGTCTGTAATTAAAGATGAGCAAATACTCGTTTTTGATTCAATGGCCAAATAAAAACACCACCAAAAAAAAAAAACAAAAAAAAACCAACCCTGGTTTATTTTGAACCACAAAAGATTGTTTTCAGTTTTTCTTGTCAAAATGAAAACCTAGAAAAATTTTGGATCAAACGAAATGTATCAAACATTGAATAGAAACAACAGCTTGAAATGAAACAGCGCTTGTCTATGCTACAGGTTATAGGGGCATAACTTATGCAGTGCAGCTGTACCACTGTAGTGCTTCTAGTATATACGAGTCCTAGCTACAAAGCAACAAAAATTAAATGTTAAAATGGCTCATTTCTCTTTTTTTCCATCATTTTTTATTTTGCCAAAACTATCCTGAATTTGACCCAAATTCTAGTTTCGGCCCCAAAACTCCCTTTTTCAGTGAATTTACTACTCGATGGAAAAATTTCACTCTACTGTACCTATAATAGAATAGTAAGTTACAGCATATTTGATTACATTTAAATTTGCCATAACTTAGCTATGAACTTGCTGAGTTAAAAGTAGAGCTCACAATTCTAGATCATGTCATTTTTGATTGAATTCTCATTCAAACTTATCCCATTCCACAATAAAGCTAGAAGGGAGGGAAATAACATGAATAATCAGAACATGCCAGAGATGAGATATCCATACTAAGGTCACCATTATTACTCTGTTGAAAGTGGTTAGGCTTCTGGAGCTGCTAAGATACCACATAGTACATTTGGCAAAACCTTTGTCATCATCAAACAATTAGCTACCCTAACAGGCCTTAGAGCACCCAAGCATGGGTTTTGCTTTACAGATGCTAGAATTGTATTTATTATGCAAAAAGTGTCTTTCTATGATAGAAATGACGAGGGGAATGAGACTCTCTTGGTCATTTTAAAAAATGAAAAATTATACAAGTTGGTGCTGCAACTGTATGGACAGATGGCCGGCTGATCACAGATATTATATTGGGATTTTTTTTTCCACTGGCTGTAGAGATTTCTATTGGATAGAATGAAAACATAAGGCTGTAAGAATGCTGCTTTTCAGTCCAGCTATCAAGGCTATAGTGCATATGACTAATGAATATACATTTAGAATAGACCCTATTGTTCTTAAAGGTGTTAGTGTGTTTAAAAAAGTTTAACAAATAAGATTATTTTTGATCTATGTTTTCCTGAAGAATATTATTGCTTGTAATAACCTTGTTATTGCTTCTGCCTCATCCCATTTCTACTGGCAGCACATCAGAATCCTCTTCACTCTTCCATGGGTATCACGTCAATCCAAGTTCTGGCATTCTTGTGGATGCTTGGTAATTCAAAGCATTTTTGTAGGCCAGTCTATATGATTCCTAACAAATGGATGGCTCACTGAAAAGGTTCTGAAACAATTTTAGCAACCAGCATGCTTACGGTTTAATTTATAGAAGTTGATTTTTAGGAAGCGATTTTATACAGTCAATTGTCTGTGTCCTCACTAAGCACATGAAATCGGTGGAGTGCGTCCACAGTACCATGGCTAGCGTCGACTTTCGGAGCCCTGCACTGTGGGTAGCTATCCCCCAGTTCCCGCAGTAGCTGCTGCCCATTGTAATTCTGGGTTGAGCTCACAATGCCTGATGGGGCAAAAACATTGTTGCAGGTGGTTTTGGATATATGTCATCAGTCACCCCTCCCTCCATGAAAGCAAAGGCAGACAATCGTTTCACGCCTTTTTTCCGTGCAGACGCCATACTGCTTTCAGCTGGCAGTGCAGTAGGACTGCTCTCATCCAACCACTGCTTCCGCTGCAAGTCTGCTCTCCTACTCTCCTATGGTGTCCATATTTTTGTTGTGTTTTTGTTTGTTTGAAAATCTGAGTAGCTGTATCACTAACAATCTGATTTCTTCCTGTAATCAAATTGTGGGTGCAAAAATGCCAAATAAGCCTTTGATATGGCTGACATCTTTCTGAAAATTTATCCTGTCCTGTTGAAATGAAGGGTCTAGGGATAGGCTATTTGCTTCCATATCAGAACTTTCTCTCACACATGCTCACTGCTACAACTGAAGCTACTGGTTTTGTAAGATTTAATACTGGAAAGGTTTTGGTTATTGCAGTTAGGTATAAGTAATTAAATCTGTTAAAGATCATGTGAATTTAGTGAGAGTTTTGCAAATTATTTTAACTTGGGTTGGCAATGAATTTTCATGTTTTATTCTTTAAAGACCATATGCTGTTTTAAATCCATATACACAACTCTTCTGTTAAGAAATAATCAAACAGTATACTGACCTGTATGTTTTTGTGGATTAAATTTGTGGATTAAATCTGAGCGTTATGGGAAGGGGGATTAAATGAAATTCAATGACAAAGCTTTCTTACAAGCACATATATTCAGAGATGGACTGAGCTACTATATTCAGTATAAACTACCTGTCAAAACCATCCAAATTCAGGGGAATGGGGTGTTGACCCAACTGGTCGGTTTGACCCATTATACAGACAGGAAACAGCTGTGAAATTTGTTGATTCCTTGCTACCTTCCACATACTTGAAGGTGTTCAAAGCTGAGGTTTTGTTTCAACTCTAAATTCAACATATATCAATATTTTTTTTAAAAAAAGAACCTAAAAACCCATGAAGAGCAGTAGTTCCAGGTGGGTTTTTTCCTCTCCCCCTTATTGGTTCAGCTGCATTTTCCATTGCTAGTCTTAAGGTTTCACTGTTCCTATTCGGAGGTGGCTTTTGGACCCTAAGGATATATCCACTGTCTCTACCATCTGAGGGAGCTGGAGGTCACCTACATGCTGCACTGCCATTTGGCTACTAGTCAAAGACTGAAACCTGCTGTATAACTCGTCTCTTTTCCTTTACATATTGCATTGCTACAGCAATAAAATTACTAGAGTACAAAAAAGGGAAAAATAGGTCAATATTTTGAAAGTAGTTTTGTGTGTAAAAGGATAGGATTTTGAAAATCAAAGTTCATTTAGAAAGAAAGATGAGAAATCCATTTACAGTTCATTAGGCTGTCTTTTGGTAAGCTACTTTCAGAGATTCAGTCCAGACAAAGCAGACATTGTTTTACCTTCAGCAGAAATATCTGGGCGGTACAATAACATAATATATGAAGTTTTCTGACTACACACATCATCTAGCCAGCTGAATATACAGGCAAACTCGTCCAAAAAGCACAGCTCATCCTGCCAGGCACTAAGAGACCTTATCTTCTGTTAACTGCAATGGGAGCTGAGAGCAGACAGCATGTTACAGGAGATGATCAACACTTCATAGAATTGGGCCTCTAAAGGTAGTGCATGCTCAGATTTCCAACTGCTGTTCTCACTGCAGATGTGCAGTTCAAATAAAAACTTCTATTTTATAGAGGAATTGTCATATTGTAACAGAACATTTCTGCAATGACCAAAGTAATGCTTTAGAGGGAAGTGGAATCCCCATCCAGAAATACATCCAGCCATTGGTACAGATGAACACACTTTAATATTAGGATCAAAAGAAAATATATTTAAACAATTAGCCAAAAGTGATAGAAAATGTAAGTTTTCTGCTTCCATAAGTGTCCAAAATTATGAAATCTTCTACTAGTCATACACCAGAGACATACGTATAAAGTGTTAGTGAACAGCAAATCTGTATCTTGTTCAAAGAGAAATATGTCACCTCAGTCAAATTACAAAAGGCCAAACAACCTTCAAAGTCTACATTCATAATAGTGAAAAGCCAGTGAGCTGACACTATCATAAAAATGGAGAAAAATGTATCCTTTGTTTCCCTGAATATCTTGTCTAGAATCTAGTCATGCAACAGTGGGAATAGGTCCCTTCTCTCAACAAGAGAGTGCCTGGTAGCCAATCAGTTTTTCAGCAGCTTGCTTTATGTTTTTTAGCGCATGTGGTTTGTTAGTCCTATGGCAGAATGTTCAGATTTGGCCCAATGTTTAGATTCTGGTCAACACAGTGAGCAAAGATTAGGGATGTTTAGTTTATTTACTGATGTAGAATTGAGGTGTCAAACATCTCTTGGATATTAAGGAAGACTTACAGATGAAAGGCAATTTAAATAGCAATTGTTCAAGGAAACATGATTTGATAGCAGGCCAAGGATCCACTCTACAAATTCCCAAGCTGATATGTTTAAGTGAAAATAGGTAGCAAAGTAAGGTATGTGAAGTAAGAAAAATGGCATGAGAGCAAATCAAAAAGATCATTTCAACAAAGAAGACTAAACGTGTACAACTATTCCAGATGTTCCCTGAGATGAAACAAAACACAGTAATTGTTTCCAGATTGAGGATACAAGATGAATATGCCTGGAAAAAAAATTCCAAAGGCACTGAATACATGTGACACCTGTAGGCTCAAGGTTAGGTGATTGCCTAAGGGAACACAGAGCCTCCAAACCTTTGATTATTTATCAGATACCTGTAAAACATTAAAAGAAACCCATGAGTGGGAAAAATAATAAAGAACATTCATGAGCCAAATGGAAATGGGTATATCTAGTAATCAAACATATGGAAGCATTACTAAAATTAATATGTGGATTTACTTTTACCTCCAAGAAGATAACAGTATCTTGAGAAGCATTTAACAACACTGTGGCTTAGGGACCCAAGGTTTTGTGTTCGATTACAGGAAGCAATAAGGTCGCATTTTTCATCTCTATAGAGCCCAGAGTTACATGCAGTTGAGTGAGTTCTTGTGATATTTTGATGTCTTTGTTTTTAACTCTGAGTCTCATTTGTGATGTCTTGCTCAGGTCACCCAAAACTGTGAACCAGTGCGTTACCACTATGCCTCAGCATGAGAGAACTGTGCTGCTGCTAAACTATTTGTCAGTGCCCTGACATGCCAGCTTGTCTGCCTTGCCAGCTAATTCTTCAGGACTATGCCAGTCCAAAGTTTGCCTTGCAGGTAACAGAGAACTTTATTTCCCAAGTTCCCCAGAGATGTCTTCCTGTAGTATCCAGTCCCTCTCACTGGACACTCACAGAAGTTATTAAGTTCACTGCTTCCAAAGAGACAGAGCAGATAATGGTCTATTAGGTTAGCTGAAGACTTACACTTCACTTCAGTATAACAGCAGTGAGATTTTTTTTATTACAAAACTAATAAGTTTAACAAGGAACATAGGTTTGAGTGATTTCAAGTAAGAGTAAGAGAGACATTGAAAGGTTACAAACACACTTTCTAGAGACTAAAACCTATCTTCAGCAAGTAACAATCTTTGTCTAAGCAGGTTCTTCTAGAAAGTTCTGATTAAAACAAGTGAATATAATTTTCCTTGGAAAAAGTCATTGTCCTGTTCTATAAATAGGAAACTAGCATTCTAAATAATGTTAAGGCTTCTGAACCATTGTGGAAGATTGGACTTCTGACTGCACTCCAGCGATGGATTGCAACTCCAACATAGAAGGCATGTTAGAATGGCAAGGGGAAATGGTGCAGTTGCCTTCAATGGTATTATTAAGAATAACATCAGCTGAGGATCTGACTCAAGTCCAGGTGACACACTGATAGAAATTAATCCTTTTTCTTCTTTCATCTAAAAGTAGGCTTGCCTGCCAACAATAATTGGGATGGGTGGGGTAGAGCCAGACAAGGGGACTTCAGCATTACTATTAAAAATTAGGTAGACCTTTCATCAGTTCACTAAGAACTGCCAAACCCGAGCTAAGGAGGTACCACTTGCAATGGGTTCCAACATTGTGCCTGTGGATGACTGAAATGGAGATAATATCACCATAAGTTACTAAACAAAAATTTCTCTGCCTTCCACAATGCCTATTCAGTGATCATTTAATTAATTTTACTGATACTAATTGCTTTTTCTTGATACACCTTTCTCTTCTGGCCCCTTGGCCTTCCTTACGCTCAGTCTTTCCAAGCCAAATTTTGCCCTCAGTCATACCTGTTTAATCCAACTTATTTCCTCAGTGGATCAAATTTAGAGATAATAGGTGAAATCTTGGTTCCACTGAGGTGAATGGCAACATTCCCATTAACTTAAATGGGGCTAGGAATGTGTACATAGGGGTGTATAAAGTGCATGTTAACAAGTGGGTGTGAGTCAAATAAAGTAAGTGAAAAGAAATACAAGGGATTCTAAATTTGTGTAACATGCAAATTCAGAGGTCAGGAAGAAGAAGCTAAAAGTAGATCCCTATTGTCATTACACATGCTAATGAGAGCTAGGAAAACAGTTGCAGTGAAATATAAAATGAGAAGTTTATGGTTTTCTGTTGAAATCATATAAAAACAGAATATTCCTTTAGCAGGAAATTAAAACAGTGCAAAATTAATTTCCCATTCCAAATCAGAACAATAAATTGAAGGATACCATTTTCAAGAGTGCCTAACTGACTTAGCAGTTTAAGTCTCATTTTCAGAAAAGGTGCTTAGGCATGAGTCAATGAGCTTTAGGAACCAAAGCTCCCAAATAAGTTTTAAAAATGGGACTTTCATTACTAAGTCACTTACAGCCAGATTTTCAAAGGTATGCATGCACTTATACATGTAGATAAATGCTTTGCAAAATTCCACTAGGCAGCTACGCACTTAACTTCCATTGCAATGTCTTTAAAAATATGCCCCTTGATGCACTTTCAATAATCTTACTCAAAATAACATTTTTGTTCCAAAAACAATTAATTTCTGAAAAGTTTCAAATAAAAAATATTAAAATGGAAAATTTCAATATTTTCATTTAAAAGTGTACTATTCAACATGTCAATCTGATTTTCCCCCTAGTGCTCCTGGTTAGAAAAGCCTAAATTTTTGTTGAAATTGAAATTTGAAACACATTTTTCTGTGAGAATTTTTTTCACTCAGTTCATTTCAATCTGGTCTTTTGCTGATAAAGTTTACAGTTGACACAAAACTTAGTGAACTGGTTAACAATTATAAAGTCAGGTTAATTCTTCAGAACAATCTAGATCATTTGTGTTTCATGTACAACATCCTGGGTAATAACACAAGAGGGCTCCATATTCCTATAACTGAGCTTTTTATTGAGAGATGCTGCAACTGTAGCTAGCATTCAAGCCATGTACACACAAAGTGGCTTACTGGTGACGTCTTTAAATTCTTCCCATCTGCAACCTCTGCTCCTCCCTCTACGTTCTGTACAGGATGCTACAGTTTGGTAAGCTGGGCACATCAGAGCAATGAAATTTTAATACTGTCAAATACAAGGTCATACATATAGAAATAAAAATATAGGTCACACTTACAGGAGCAGGGACTCTACTTTGGAAAGCAAAAACTCTGGTAAGAACTTGGGTCAGTGTGACTTACCAATTCAACATGAGCTTCTAGGGCAATGATCTGGCTAAGAGGGCTAATGCAACTGTTGGACATAAAAGTAAGCAAATATCCAGTAGGAATAGGGAGATGGTATTACCTTTGTATACAGTATTAGTGAGACCATTAATGGTCTATCGTGTCCAGTTAGGATGTCCACACTTTTAAAACGATGTAGACAACCTGGAAAGCAGCTATAAAAATGACTCAAGGTTTAGCTAACTTCCTTACTGTGAGACTTAAACATCTCTATCTATTTAGCCTATCCAAGAGATTGTAGAGATGACTTGGTCATGATATATAAGTACTTGTAAGGAGAGAAATTTTCTGATAGTAAAGGGCTCTTTAACCTGACAGGCAAAGGCATACTCTGATCCAATGCTGGAAGCTGAAGCTTCAAAAATTTAGGTTAGAAATACGGCACAAAAGAGAGGGTAATTAAGTGTTGGAAGAATTTACCAAGGGATATGGTCTTGAAGTGTTTAAATTAAATTTGGATTGTTTTCTAAAAGATATTCTGTACCTCAATCACAAAACAAAGACATGAGACAAATTACTGTGTGACACTCTATTGTCTGTGTTATACCTCTCAGGTTAGATGATTGTAAAATAGTCCCTTCCGCCCGTAATCTATGAATCAAAGAAAACTATCAGACTTCACATGATCTTACCTGTAATACCATTGCCTGAAAAAGCCACCTTCTATTGCTGATTCTTAGTTGAATGTCAACTGGGAACATCAAACTGTCATTGTGAGTAAGTTGTGATTAACCCACTTCTGAAGTCCCTGTGCAGGCAAACCTCCAATTGACTTAATTGGGAATTACATGCTCAAAGGGGTGCCAGAAGCCAGCCGAAAAGTAACAAAGCAGTGACATTTATGTAGCACTTGCTTTCATAGTATTCTTTCCCCAATCTGAAGCTTAGAGTCCAAAAAATGAGGTACTAGCATGAATTCCTCTAAGCTTAATTACCAGCTTAGATCTGATACGCTGCCACCAGTCAGGACTCTGAATGCCTAATAAACTCTGGTCTCCCCAAAACCTTCCCTGGGGCCCCCAAGATCCAGACCCCCAGGATCCTAACACAAGGCAAATAAACTCTTTCCCTCACCAGTGCCTCTCCTAGGCTTTCCCTCCCTGGGTTACCCTGGAAGATCACTGGGATTCAACTCCTTGAATCTTAAAAGACAGGCTTTCCACCACACCCAGAGGCAATACAGATTCAAGCTCCGTGAATCTAAACAAAAGGATTCCCCCTTCTTTCTCCCTGTCTCCCACCACTTCCCTGGTAAGTACAGACTCAATTCCCTTGAGCCTCAACTGGGGGAAAAATCAAACAGGTCTTTAAAAGGAAGTTTTTAATAAAAGAAAGAAAAAATAAGAAATCTCTGTAAATACAAGATGTAATATTACAGGGTCTTTCAGCTTATAGACACCAGTGAGAAAAGCCTCCCCCCAGCAAAAATACAATTTAAAAATACTTCCAGCAAACTACACATTTGCAAATACAGAAAAACAATTTAAAAGACTATAACCGCCTTTCTACTTAATACTCACTATTCTGAATATATAAGAGACTGTAGCAGAGAAATTGGCAAGAAACCTGGTTGCACGTCTAGTCCCTTTCAGGACCCAGAGAGAACAAAGCAAAACCCAAAAACCACAAACAAAGGCTTCCCTCCACCGAGATTTGAAAGTATCTTGTTTCCTGATTGGTTCTCTGGTCAGCTGTTGCAGGTCACTGTTTGTTAACCCTTTACAGGTGAAAGACACATTAACCCTTAGCTATCTGTTTATGACACTTGCCCTTTTCAAACAGTATTTAATTAACCTCACCATGCTTTTGTGAAGTGGGTTATTTTCCCTCCATTTTATAGATGGTGAAAGACACGGGCAAGTTAAATGACTCCTCTATCACCACACAGCATGTCAGGAGAAGATCCAAAATTAACCATGCATTTCCAACTACTAGATACATACTTAATACATTAATTCATGTTGCTTCTCAAAATCCCTGTCCTTTCAATTGATCAGTGTATGGATAAAATACTTTCATCACTATTTGATACTATAGTCTTCCTAAAGCTATCCATGATATTAATTAATAAAATACATAATTAACAATGGGTAGAATGAACATTTTATACTGTAATTAGTATTGTACAATACTAATGTACATATTTCTATCTAACTATTATTGTCAAAATACTAATAATCTGCTCCTTTCTCTTTTCCTGTCACTCTTTTACAAGCTACCTGTCTTCCTGGAATTACCTGTTAGGAGTGAGGGTGATCTCCCTATCCTTCCCCCCCCGCATCTATTCAGAAAGATTAAATTTCAAACCAAGGATCGGTTGCACTCAGTCTTTATATATTCTTTTTCCTTCACATGACTAACAGCTCAATCAAGTTTCTCAGGAAGTTAATGGAAAGACACTCACTGACTTCAATTGAAATTGGAATTTACACCATTTCATCTGCATCTTTTCTGCCAAACCACTGCATCTTGTGGTTGAGTAAAAAAAGGAAACAAATATGTCTCATTTTAGAAAGATTTGGAGAGGAAACGCCTGGATTTTCCTGTAATGATTTTCACAATAAAAGTGAAAACTTGAATATAATTCATCACAACAACTAGTGACCCACTTTTGATCCATTCTTCACTGTATTTGAGATTTCTGACGAGTGATAAAATTGGCCTCAATTTGATCTGACTTATACTACTTTTGCAATAGTGTAACTCCCTTGACTTTATGGAGTAACTTCTGATTTACACCAGTTTAAGTGAGAGCAGAATCATGCCCAGAAGCTTATTTATTTTTCCACAGAGGTAATAAGCATGAATTATTATTTATTCCATGCTCATTACCATGGTGTGTGGAGCAGCACCTAACTGAGAAGAGAATCAGGCTCTTCATTTTCTAAGGAAATTTTATGAACTGTGATCACTTATTATCAAACATAAAATGCAGCTAGTAGCTCAAATGCAGTTTAAATTAGAGCTACTGGGGGAAAAAAATCTATTACCAAGATATATCGTACTAGCTGGAGTTGCTTGAAAGTACTGTAAAAGGAAAATTATCTCCATGGGTGAGACAGAAGGAAAAGAGAGATCTTGGAGGAATGAGAAAAATGTGGGTTGACATATGAAATTATTTATCTAGTTAGTTATTACCTAGTTTATTTCACTTAGCCAATGAAATTAATGACCCTGTTTTAAATAATTGAGTAGATAATGTCATTAAACCAGGAGTTTAATTGATACCTACAAACTCAAATGTCAAATGCTGACATTGATTCATTCTATAAATATGAGTTAAAAGCCCAGAGAGGGTTTCCAATAGCCTCGCTTCCAAACTGGTTGCTACATTGTTTCGTGTTAAAGATACTTAATGGATGTCATTCTTCTCCCCTTACTCTCTGCAGAAGTCATTATTAACACACCTCCTTCCATTCTTTTCTGGAGTCCCAAAGTGGATTTGCATTTGCTTTCTCAAAAGTAATTCAGTAGTGCTGCACAGCTACAGAAGAGAAAGAAGAAAAAAGTCTATGGTACTCCAAAGTGAAGAGGAACCTTTGGAAACTGAAAAAGTTTTCCAAGGAATATCAGTATTGCTAGGCTTTAAGGTTCATCCAATAATTTCTGCATCAAACCCAATAACGTTTGGTTAAACTATAGCAGGGGTAACATTTTCAAAAGGTTCCAAGTGACTTAAGATCCTAAGTCTCATTTTCTAAAGGGACTTAGGCAGTTAGTTGTATAATTAAGAATCTGGCACTAACAATGCAGATAGGCACATAGTTGGATTTTCAAGAGCAAATATAAACCAGCTCCTATTGATTTAATTGCTTTCAATGAGAGGCAATATTGCCTGAAGGTTAGAGCACTGGACTGGGACTCAGAAGACCTGGCCTGTATTCCTGATTGTCCTACTAGCCTGAAGGCTAACTTGGGGCAAGTCACTTCACTTCTCTGCGCTCCAGTTTCCCCATCTCTAATAAGGATACTGATCTCCTTTGTTAAGCACTTTAAGATCTACTGATAATATGTGCTACGTAAGAACTTATTATTATTAAGAGCTCATTATTTGCCAACAGTTATCACAAAGTCATACCAAAGTTGCCACAATCTCCACTTACGCCTCATATAATGAACAGTTGCTGTTCATCAGGTACCACTCTGTAAATCTGATAAATGTTGACATTTTCATGGTGATTATTTATTTATTATTATTATTATTAGGTAATTCTTAAATATTGCTGATATCCTTGTCACTATCATGGCACAAGTTGAAGCTATTCTACTTCTGTTCACTGAACAACTTCAGAAAAAAAAATTATTTGTGCCCTCCCACTTAACCACAGCACAGGATTTTCTGAAGACATCTTAATGTATGTCTTGTTGACAGATAAAAATGTACATAACTTCTGTTTTAATTTTGTTCCATGTATTATCATTTGAATCAAGATAAATGACTTATCAAATGGGGCTAAGAATTGCTATTTCAGTCAAAACAAATAATGATACTACATGTACTGAACTCTAACACGCATTTGATCTTTGTTCAAAAACCATTCCTTCCTGGCTTGGTTTTCTTATATACCACCTAACCACATATGCAGTCTTAACTTCTTCACCCCTCCATCATTTTGTCAAGGCTGACCCCTCATCTGTCTCCTCAGCACTATGTCTTAAGTTCATACTCATCTCTAGCTCACCTGTCTGTCATGAAATCAAAGAAATGTAGGCTGGAAGGGACCTGAAGAGGTCATCTAGCTCAACTTCCTCTCCCTCTGCATAGGCAGGACCATGTATACCTAGCCCATCCCTGACAGGTATTTGTCTGGTCTCTTCTTATACAATCTCCTTTACTGGAGATTTTTTTTAACCTCCCTTCCAAGTTCTTAACTGCCAGTGCTTAACTATCCTTATAGTTACAAAGTTTTTCCTAATATCAAACCTCGAGTCTCCCTTGCCACAGTTCAACCAATTACAACTTGTTCTACCATCAGTGGACATGGAGAACAATTGATCATCCTCCTCTTTATAACAGTCCTTTACATATCTGAAGACTTATCAGGTCCCCTCAATCTTGTTTTCTCAAAACTAAACATGTCATTCTTTATGCTGCTTTCCTTTGTTCTCTCTCCAGTTTCTCCACATCTTTCTTGAAATGTGGAGCCCAGCACTAGATACAATACTTCAGCTGAGACCTCACCGGTGCCAATTAGAGTGGGACAATTACCATGAGTATCCTTCATACAATATTCGTGTTAATACACTTGAGAATATTAGCCTTTTCCACAACTGCATCACATTGTTGCATCATATTCAAATATATTGTGCCTGTAAGTTTATATTTAAAATATAGAGAGGAGGCGCTCCCAATTTAGTTATCTTGTTGGGAAGCAGGATGGGGAAGTACTGCTCATGAGACATTGCCGAGAGACCTATCCTGGCAATGGTTTCAGGACCACTTGCTCTTTGAGCTTTGGAGATGTTTATCTAGGTATGTCTATGTAATGTTCCCAGAGGATTCTATCTAGATTTTTAAAGAGGACTTGGAACAACTGCCAAAGAAACATTCCCAGATTTCACACTCATCCTAGTGCATGCTCGGACAGGTCTTTGAGTAGCCTAGTTACAATTTCCTAGTTAAAGTGCAGACATGGTAGCAGTGTTGAATGCCATTTCTCAATATCTAGTATTGATTAAAAGAGCTCCCCACAAACTATTACATAAAAGGTATGATGTGCAGATGTTCTGTTTATTTACCCATTTGGAGTGAGACTTGTGCATTTTAAATTATGTCTCTAATAATGATGGGAAGGATTTTGGACTGGGTTTCAGTGAGACACTGAAAACCTACCTTCACAGATGTTCCAAAAATGTCACTCAGTTAATAGTCCCAGCTTGAGGTCCTTCTTACTGAAATCTTCTCCTGCCTCCCTATGACTCTCCTGCAACACAGCTGAATCAGAGACAAGACACAACTTCTCCATTCAGCGAGAACTTCCCAAAGTGAATTGAACTTGCCACATAGCATCCTAGTCCTTCAAAAACTTAAACCTGTGAACAGTCCTAGTAATTATGCATTTAAGTTTTCCCATGACCCAGGCATAAATTTCAGCTATGTTAGATGCCCAGATATAATGAATTTGAACCCATAAAAAGTCTTTGGACATTCACATAAGATAGCTAAGCGTCCAACTACTCAATTTACATGCACAGATGTTTTTCTATGCAACTCAGTCCTGAAGCACCCAAAAACACAAGTGACCATAACTGCAAGCTTCCAAACTTGTACACTAGAAAATTAGTTAGTTTTGAAAACTGGACCTTTTTGGTAATATAGCCCATAACATTAAAAATGTAGAAGTCCTCACTGTAGACAGGCAGGAAGGTGACGTGGTACAGTCAAGATGTCAAGAAAGAGAGCGATAAAGGATGAGACCTGGTCCTGTGGATGAGTACAAAACTAGAGCCAGGAGACCTGTGTTCTCCTACCAGCTTTAACCGTCTTATTGCTTGAGCATAGGAAATGTCTTCAGCTCCGTGCCTCAGTTTCCCACCTGAAAAACAATTAGAATGGGATCTTAGTAATTGATTATTGCATGATGATACTGTAAATTACTTTTATTTCTCCAAATAGTTCTAAAGAGCAATCCCTATGACAACAAGAAAGAGGCATAACCCTAAGATAACAGTAATGAGCAACGGGAGATCCTGCCAGAAAACATTAATAAAATGTTTGTGCCACTACTATATTTCTAAATGTGCAGCTTGACTATACAGTAGTTCTCTTTTAAAAAGTGTATGTACTTTTAAAACTGTAATATGTTCATTAGCTTTTTTCTGTATTATACAGTAGTCGTCTCTGCTGGGGCTATAGCACTGGAATGTAATGATATCATTGACTGAAGACTCTGGAGGATTCCGTGGTCTGTCATTCTCTGCATGGCTCTCCAGCTGAGAGCATTGCTCTTCACTACAGTATTTCTTTTCAGCAGGATCTTTTCCCCCCCACCATCCCCCATTCAGTACACAACAGTTCCCAATTGGTCAGACAGCTGTAGATAAAATACTGGATAAGAAAAATGTAATAAACTGTTTCTCCCGTGCCACAAATATACACTTTTGAAAAAAGCCACTTTGGCCAACTAAAAGACAATAAATTCTTTACCCATCCCATAGATTGAGATAGTTAAACTTTCCAGATCAGCATTTCTCAACCAGCGCCTGGGTTGCTGCCTTCCTAAACTGTCAAGGAGATTTCAGGGACCAGCACTGATCCATGTAGCAGCCACTGAGAAATGCTGCTCTAGCTGATATTTGTTTATCCTCGTGTTTGTAATAAAAGCCACTCCTTCCTTAACCGATAGTCTGTTTAAACACTAAAAGCTAAACCAAAGACTCCCCCTTTTCTCATAGTTAAACATCTTAGATATTTATATGGTACCTATTACTGTACCATCTGAATGCTTCACAATCTTTAATGTACTTATCCTCATAACATGTCGAGAGGCAAGGAAAGAGATATTATCCCCAATTTACAGATCAGGAGCAAAAAGACTAAGTGAATTGCCCATTATCATACAGAAAGCCTGTGACAAAATAAGGACTTGAATGCAGGTCTCCAAGCACCTTGGCTGCTCCCCTTACTACTGAACCTCGCCGGCTAAGCTTTGCTTCCTCACTCCCCTGAGTTATTAGGACCTACCTCATGCCATCCAGGCATCTCCTGACATTAGTATTGAGCCACATTACCTGACCTGGAGCTCCAAAAGAATTCTGCCATTTGCCACTACATTCTTTCAGAAAGTGCAGCATATTCCACCTGGTATGCTCAGTCTGCTCTGCCAAATTAGCCCTAAACTAACAATTTTCATCTCCTGAATACTGTTTAGTAAATTCAGGATAGCTCATCTGACTTCTGGAAATTATTCTGGATTTTCATTTACATAACTAAGATCACAATCTGGCCCCTTATTTCCTTTAACAATCCAATTTACACTATACTTATCTATCTTTCCTACTCTATTTTTATATAATATGTTTAGAGATTTATCTTCCTGGAGTCAATGAAGTTTAGTCTACTAAGCCCAAGAGCAGAATTTTGACTTGTGTTGCTTCTCTATTGGTCTTCTCACAGATCCTAAATACCACCTGTGAAGGAGTAAGTAACAACTCCTAAATTTATTTTCACTCTAATCCTCAAATTGAGGCCCTATTGTATAAGGAAAAAGGCAGGCTGAACTTCCAAGAGAAGGCTTTCACAATCTCCAGATTCAATTGTAAAGATGGCCCACAACTCTTAGTCTGAGTCTGATTGATTGGAAACTCACTCCTCTAGTGGAAAGAGTAAGATGATCCAGGCTGTAGGACCTGGGATTTCTTTCTTGCCTCTCTAGGATGACAGAAGTCCCAGATCACGGAGAGACATAATTCCAAATAGTACTACTATCTCTCAGATGTTACATTCTTAGAGCAGAGAGGTAATATTTTATAGAGCTGACTCATAAAATGAGTTAGGAATAATTTGTTTGGCTGCCACAGGTTACCTGACACAATATCCCCTGCTTCTTCAGTTCCTAGACAAAAATAAAATCTTTGGGGTTGGGACAGGGAACTTTGTGATTGCTCCCACTTATATATCACATGGATATACTGAAGATTTTTATGCCTGCTAACAACACAATGATAGCTACTTGTGCATCCCAACATTGCATTGACTGTAGCTTTGGGACCACAAGTTGGCAGTAGCAATTGCTCTAGGGAAAAAAATGTTGACAGGGACTAGAGTGAAGCAGCCCTATTTAAATATACTAGCCTTTTCCATCCCCCTTTCCAGGGAAATTGGTTTAGCTGTGAGTACCCAGATGTGGAGATATCCTGCCCCAACAGAATTTTCCTACTGTAGGATTATGACAGTACTGATAACGGCAGACTTGCTCCTAGCTAGCATTATGGCCATGAATCCAATGGACTCCTGGAGTTGCCCAAACCTCCACTGTCCCCATCCCTTTGTAAAATCCAAATACTTTGGAAGTAGTACTTTCCTGGATAAAAATTAATGAATCATTTGTTCTCGGTTTTTTTTCCTTAATATTTGCACATGGTCCTTAAATAAGTGCAATAAGATACTTGACATATTGGAATATCATAAGATTTTGGCAGATTACCTAACAAGGCATACCACACATGGTGATTTCCCAGCACAATTTATACCATCTCAGATTTATTCATGATTATTATTTGCTATTCATTTGGATTTAGAATGATTATTTCACATGAAATAATGTTCACTTTGCGAACAGGGGCTGCTAATAGGGAGTTTCGCAAGGGAGTTCGGAAGGGGAGTAGGAAGGGAGCGGGGGTCCCATGTTGGTCCTATCCGTGACCCGTTAGTCCCTTGAAAACCTATAAACCTAACTACATCCAAAACCTTTCTCTTTAAAGCAGAGCAGAGCGGA